>NC_034415.1:28712584-28720371 GCF_002078875.1 Numida meleagris
ATGGAATGGAGTGGAGCGGAGCGGAGCGGAGCGGAGTGGAATGGAGTGGAATGGAATGGAATGGAATGGAATGGAATGGAATGGAATGGAATGGAATGGAATGGAATGGAATGGAATGGAATGGAGTGGAGTAGTTCCATTGGAAGGGACTTTCTTCAAAGATCACCGAGTCCCGACTGCCTGACCACCTCTGGGCTAACCAAAAGTTTAAGCGTGTTATTGATGGCATCGTCCAAAGCCCCTTGAACACCAGCAGAGGCATCACCCACCTCGCTAGGAAGCCTGTTGTGGTGTTTGACCACTCTTACAGTAAAACAGCTTTTCCGTCTGTTCTGAACCTCCCCTGGTGCGCTGAGGAGTTTGGTGGTGGCCGTGGCCATTGGCTGTGCACAGTGTCTTTTGCTGTTGCTGGAAGAGAACAGGAGTACGTGTGATTGGAAGATGTGAAGCAAGAAAAATCTTGTTGAAATGTAACCAACCAGATTAATTATATTTGGGAGGGCTGAGCATCCAAAGGATTTAATGATCTGAATACCGTCTTAGAACATTTTATTGTCTTTCTGCTGGCAGGAACGCGGGCACCAATTATAGAAATACATCAAAAAATCAGGTCAAATAATCATTTTCTGAGCCAAGTGAAAAAGGTGGGTGCGTCTCCTCATGCCGGAGTGCTTTTGGGAAGAAAGAGAAAAGCCCTTTGGAAGTGGCGTTGCTCCCCGTGCAAGGAGTGGCCATGCACACACCTGTGATGCACACACACACACGTGGTATGCACTCGCACACCCATTGTGCACACACCCATCTGTGTTTCAGAGCTCTGGTAGTGGAAGCAGGGACGTACCTGCTGTGTGGGACTACGCCTTGTGTTTTGCAGGGATTAACAGCAGCAAAGATGATAAAGGAGCCCGGGACGTGCATTTGGAGGAGTAACAACTGGGTTTTGAAATTCAGCATTTCTTCTCCGGGGGACTTTCCCAACCACATGGTATTAGCTTGTTGCAGGATAACGGCAAGCGACTTATCTGCACTAAACATGAAAAGGATTAGGGCTCTTGGAGGCTCTGTGCTAGAAGAAAGCCCAGGCTCCTTTCTGCCTTCCTCGTGTGCTTCCCGGCGGCTGTCGCAGCGACGGGCACGCTGTGGGGCAGCACTGCAGGATGCACTGCTCCGTGCCTGCACAGCCCGCGGGCCTGGGCCGTGACACGCCGATGGTTTCAAGTCCTTCCTGCGTGAAGGATCTGTTAGAGAAACCAGCAAGCTGCCGTGATAATGGGAAACAGGTGCAGAAAATTAGATAGCGGCGAGAAGCCGTCATGCTCCTGCAGATTCGGAGACGTAAGGAACCGCGTCTTTCTCATTGCGAGCGGCTTTGGGAATCCAGCTGAATGGGTCTGTGAGGATCGGGGCAGTACGGATCACGAGAAGGACTCTGTAATTAGCAGGGTCTGCCCAAATGCCATGAGGTCCCGGCTCCGGGAGCACAGCTGTGCCGTGCTGCTGCAGCCCCAGCCCTCGCGTTTCACACGAAAGAGTGGAAACATGGAAACGCCAAACGGGGACAAGAAACCGCACCGCCCTGCCTGGTTCAGCTTGAGCACCATGGTCTTTGTGTTTTGCATGGCGGATTTCAGTGCGTCTGTCCACGTAGTTTGTATTGCAGATCTGGAAACCGAGGCTGCGCAGCTGACGGCAGCCATCCGTTTTAGCAGTGACTACTCGTAGAGCCACGAGGGTTGGAAAAGACCGCTGCCATCACCTCGTCCAACTGCCAGACAACTCCAACCCACACCAGAATCACGGAGCCGCTGTGTTTTTTGGTTTCCATGCCAAATCTCACCCGGTTCTGAGGCTGATGGTGGGCAGTGCTTGATCCCTGTGGGGGGAGCACATTTCTGAGGCCACGTCTCCCTTTCTGCCCCCCCCGGAGGCAGGTCAGAGAGCTCGGGAGCCACACCGGTACCTGGGTTTGAGCAAGCCTCACTATATATGTTCTCAGTGAGAGGAGCAGGCAGTGCTGGGGCTGTGTGCGCTGCAGAGGGCTGGAGGGCGAGGGGGCTAAGGCTCTGGGCGGACTTTCCCGCTGTGACAAAGGGATGCAGCACTTCTTAGTGTAGAGGAATCAGCATCTTTGCTGTCAGACCGCAGAACGCGGGCAGCCGGGCTTGCTGTTTGTCGTTCCATTTGTTTTCCAGGTGGATGCATGAAGCCTAGCTGCGCTAAGCCCAATTCCTCCTGGCACGTTGTTGCCCGTTCCCTTCACTCATCTGCACTGCAATGAAATCTCCCACAGGTGCCCGCTGGGCACGCAGGGAGCGAGCTGCAGCTAACTCCTGCCACCTGCCGCCCTGCTCTGCCCTGCATCCCCTTCTGCTCTGCTTCTGAAGGACTGCAGCGGGTCAGAGGAGGGGGGCTGCTCTCCTCGTGTCCCTGCTGGAGAAGTCCGGAATATCTGCGTCATCAGAGTTCATTTGCTCAATAGTGATGGGTTAATTATCAGCTGGTGGTTGGTGGTAGATGCCGCAATTACAGAGCTGAGTTTCTTCTTGTGGCTGGAAATAAAGTGTGCTCAAGCTGTTGCTGGTAGAAGAGCAGATAACAAAGAGGAAAAGAATGGAACTGAGCCATTACCGGGTTCAAGCACTGAGCAGTTGTGTGAGGGGATGCTCCAGAGCAGCATGGTGGGTGCAGGGATCCTGCAGGAATCCCCTTCCACGCACACTGTGTCCCACTGGTGCCCTGCCTTTGGACTTTCAAGGAAGGAATCCGTGTCTTTGCACTGGAAATTAGCATTTTTATTTGCATTAATTAAGCGCATATGCTCTTGTAGTTCTTAATTCCGGAAGAACCGTGTGCAGGATCAATTGCCATGGGAGCCTCTGTGGCTGTGAGGACTGGATAAGTGCTAGGGACCCAGTCTTTGCCTTCTCTTCCCCACCTAGTCAGTTCTGGAGCTGTCAGAAACACCTTCCTGCCTCCTGAGCACAGAGGTATGAATGCATAAGCCAAGTTGCAAACAGCCACATGCAGAGTATGATACCAGTATCTGGCTCCTTAAGTCATCAGTTGGTGATACAAAAGGTGTTTGGTGTGGCTGAACCACAACATTTGCATTTCAGTCGGGCTCCTGCTCCTGGTGCTGGGCCGCTCTGCCACCTTGTGCCAAAATGATGCAGCCGAGCTCAGCGGCAACACGTTCACATCCATGGTTTGCTCTGAGATGGCCTCTGCCCCGGGGGGAGGAGGGCTCAGCTCCAGCCCTGGGACGGGGTCACAAGCTTTGGAGGGCAGGGAAGAAGTGCCAGCTGTGTGCAGCCGTCATTGTGTGGCCAGGAGCTGGCTGCACATCTGAGCTGCACAGCAGCTGCAGAGCAGAGGGCAACACGTCTATTTGTTGCTGCTTTACGAGGGGTGTCACCTGCTGGAGCGCCCAGGGTGACCTCAGCCACGAGCAGCAGCCAAGCTAAGAAACCGTAAGGAAGTGGGTGTATGATGGAAATGGTGACAGACAGCCTGGGCTCTCTTTTCCAAACCTCAGTTTTCCAGCCCAGCTGTTTGACATTCACTCAGCTGACTTCTCGGGATGGCTGAGATGTGAAACATGGTTGGATGCCCGCCCCTCACAAACCTTGCGGGATTCCAAAACCTTTCTCCAAACGTGGAGGAGGACAGCGCGGCGCTGCTGGTGTGCTCGGTGTGTATGGCTGCATGGCACAGTGCCTTCCGTCCCCATGGCGTTTGCAAGGATGTGGGTGAGGTTTGGCACATCCACACTGTGCAGCCAACGTGCTACACCTAGGAGAGCCATGCCAGGCTGGATACTGGGAGAAATCTCTTCTCCAAAGAGCACTCAGCACTGCACAGGCTGTCCAGGGGTGGTGAGGTCACCGTCCCTGGGGGTGTTCTAGAGCCATGGGGATGTGGCACTGAGGGACGTGGGCAGTGGGCATGGGGGGTGGGCTTGGGGATCCTGGAGGGCTTTTCCAACCTGAATGATTCCGTGGTTCTACGCACTGAAAGCTGGCTGTTGGCGGGCACGTGTGACGCAGTCTGTGCTTTGTTCACAGCTTCGATGTGGAAAATGGCCCGTCCCCAGGCCGCAGCCCGCTGGACCCGCAGGCCAGCTCCTCCTCAGGGCTGGTGCTGCACACCACCTTCCCGGGGCACAGCCAGCGCCGAGAGTCCTTCCTCTACCGCTCAGACAGCGACTACGACTTGTCTCCAAAGACCATGTCCAGGAACTCCTCTCTCCCAAGCGAACAGTAAGCACAAACTCAGCTCATGTTTGACAGTAACAGAGGCTGAGGGCTCTGCGTGTCTTCCTGTAATCCCCAGAGCCCCAGGAAGAGGTGCCTGTGGGCGCTACTCACATTTCACAGCCCAGCAGACAGGTGCTGCCATGGTCTGCCCAGCCATGACTCCCTCGTCCCCATCCCATCCTGCAGACACTCGCTTTTGCTCCATAATCTGGTAGAAGAGCTTTCAAAGCCAGGGTGTGAAATACAAGAGGACACTGGCATTTCGGTTCACCTGGTGCCACTGGGAGCTGGTGCCTGGGGTGCGAAGCAGCGGGCAGAGCTGGGCTGTGCTCAGCACGGTGCTGCAGCGCTGCGTGCCCGCAGTGCCCTCCCTGCTTGCTTTTCCCTGCGCGCTCTCAGCACCAGGTTGACATCCCCTCTGTTCTCAAGTAGGTTAGCCTGCACAATAGAAATAATGACTGTACCCCTGTATACAGCATTGCTCTTCTCTGTCCTGTTTTCCATCGTGGGTCATTCACTAGAACGGAGTGAAAAATACAGCAGAGAGGTTGGCTTGAGAGGATCCCTACCCCCAAGAGCACAAAGCCTCCGTGGGTGCCCTGCATTCGCAGCCCTTTCTTTTAAAAGGCACAGTTTAAAGTGACCATTACGCTGTTAAAAAGTGCTCTTTGTAAAAAAAAAAAAAAAAAGCGTAGCTGCTGTGAAAACGCTACATGTTTTTTCCATGAAGCAGAAGCCTGAATCTCAGTGGGAGGCGTGGTGAATTCCCACGGGGGGAGCGGAGCATCCCTCCTGCCCCAGCGCCCCGAGCCCAGCGCAGGGCCGGCTCTGAGCACGCTGCTTCTTGTGCGAGCGCTTTGCACGGCCTTGCCAAGAAATCCCTCCCTCAGAACTTCTGCTCAAACCTTCCACGATGAAAACGTCCAGTGTTTGAATAACACGAAGCACGGTGACACAAAAGCCAGGAAACTCAGAGCTGACCTTTACCCGGGCCGTGATGGGTTTTTCCACCACGATGCGAGCGCGCTGCCCTGGCTCCGAGTTTCCTGGCTGTCTCAGCGCTGTGCCAGCAGTGCCATGGCCGTGCGGGGCCTCCGTCCGTGTAGTGGTGAGCATGGGCACACCGTGCAGTCATAATACACTGTGCTGTCCTTCCACCCGGCCACGGTGACTTACACTTCTCCGTTCCTCCCCCAGGCACGGAGATGACCTGATCGTCACGCCTTTCGCACAGGTGAGTTGGGAGCTCGCTGCCTTGCACGCGGGGCCGGCTTGGAAACGTTTGCCTTGAGAAGTGCTCACAAATCCCTTCTGCTCGCCCCAGGTGCTGGCCAGCTTGCGGAGCGTGAGGAACAACTTCACGCTGCTCACCAATTTGCACGGGACGGCCAACAAGTAAGCGGGGGAGCCAAGGGGAGCGGGCGGCGGGGCGCGGGGACGGCGCTGTCCCCGCTTGGGCCGCATGGGGGCGCCAAAGCGCAGCCGCCCGCCTGAGCGCGCCGCGGGGGGACGCGCGGTGAGCAACGTTCCCTTCCTCGTGGCGTCGTGGCCGTCCAGCTCGCAGCGGTCATCGTCTCTTTCTGCCCCGCCGTGCCCCCAGGAGAGCTGTCCCACCGAGCGCAGCACCCGGGGGGACCACGGTGCCCACCGCAGCCCTGTGCTCCCCGCTCACCTGGTGTCTTGTTGGGCGCGGAGCTTTCTTTCCTCCCGTTCATTTCTGTTTGCAAGATGTGTTGGGAAATGAATCGCCGCGTTCCGAGATGGAGGTTAATAGAAAAACAGATGGCTGAAATAATGGATCCTTTCCTTGCTGGGTTGTTTTTTTGTTTTTTTTTTTTTTCCGCTTTGCTTTTTTTGAATCGCTCAAGCATTTTGGCAATTCCTAATGAGGAATCTGAATTTGGGGCCGGAAGGAAGCGAGGGCGTAACTTGTCGGACGCAGAGGCATCTCGCAGTGTCCTCCTGAAAACATTCCCAGATCTGCTTGAGGCACGAAGCCATTTGCCCGGCCAAAGTCAAAGTCATCAAATGTTGAAACCATTACAGGCCCAACATCCAAGTCCGTGGCCGAATGTGCTTCCAGGCGCCGCAGAGCTTCCCGCACGGCCTCCAAGCAGCCCTGCCGGGTTACGCCGTGCTGCCAGCTCATGATTTTATCATATGTCTCATGATAGGCGGCATTCTTCTTAAAATTCTGCTCTGGGGATCATGGGAACCTCTGCTCTTCTTTAACCCTTCCTCACCCCTCTCCTTTCTCCCTCCTTCGCCCCCTCTGTCCAAGAAAGCAGAAGAGGATGCTGCCCCACTTGTTGACAGAAATTCTGGAAGGTATGAATCCGAAGGACTGGAAAAACACAATGAAAAAAACAATTTTTTTTTTTTTTTTTTTTGACGGTAACATCAGGGTTTTTTCAGACAATTTCCTGAGTGGAAATGAGGAGAGCGTGATTAATGGCTTCAGAGAGGCCGAGTTTGGCAGATGTGGAGCAGGACGCGGTCGCAAGGAACCGGCACCAGCTCCCTGTGACACCCATCGGCTGCGGTGACCCAGAGGGCACAATGGTGTCGGGACACGGATCTCCAGCAGTTCACTACCCACTCCCTCACAGCTGTAGAAACCGGGATGGGCACGGCTGGGACGTCACAGAGGGTGCTGGGAGCGGTGCTGTTCCGTTTCCAGGCTCTGCAGTGGGGAAAACCCTTCTGAACATGAGCTCACCCCTCCCCGCCCCCCGAGGGCACGTCTGTGCACCGCGGCGACTGGAGATACCTGGAGCGCATCTCCTCAGATACTGGGTGTCCCAAACGAGGAGTTTCTGTTTTCCAAAGATTCCAAGATTTCAGTTTTCAAAGGCTCAGCGCAGGCAGGTCGGGGCAGATTTTCAGAGGAGTCAGCACCCAAGGTGTGCGCACCAGGCTGAGCCCTTCGAAGAATCCGGGGCCCTTGGTTCCCTCTGGAAAAGCGCAACTTTTGGAAAGCGCCCAAAAAGCGAAGGGAGCCCCGCTCAGCTCCAAGCTGCTGTGATAGGGTCAGCATAAGCAATTACAGCTGCTGGCGGGCAGGAGGTTGGGTCTGAGGTTCTGAAGCAGGGCTGGGGCCCATCCCCCCCTGCAGATCCCACCGGGTGGGCCTTCCTGGAGCACCGCTGGAGAACCCCCTGCAGCTGCGGTGGCAGCGGGATGGAGCCGCTCGCTGGCTTTGAATGCAGCTTCAAAGGAGAGGTGGCCAAAAAATGGATGTTTCAGTTCAGTGACTGACTCAGAAGGTTGGGGGGAATCCGCCTTCGGTTGGAACCTCTCAGAAACCCCACTGGGAAGCAAAAGCCCCAAATTTCATTTCTGGTCAGCCTGGAATACTGTCTTCAATCCCAAACGGAGTATTTTGATATTTATCTCCTTTTAACTTCTTTAAAAAAGAAGTCCTTTTTATCTTCTTTCCTTTCCTTTCCTTTCCTTTCCTTTCCTTTCCTTTCCTTTCCTTTCCTTTCCTTTCCTTTCCTTTCCTTTCCTTTCCTTTCCTTTCCTTTCCTT
>NC_034415.1:28720701-28735473 GCF_002078875.1 Numida meleagris
CCCTTCCCTTCCCTTCCCTTCCCTTCCTTTTTCTTTTTCATGTAAATAATGGTTTCAACTTGAAAAATCAACAGTTTTATTTGGCAAACGTCACAATGGAATCTTTTGACGTTTGGAGAAATATTGCACCATTTTTTCCAGCCCAACCTGCTTGCTTAACGTCAGCCAAATTTGCAGATAGCTCTCAGCCCTCCTGGAATCCACCGTTCCCTGACGGAGCTGCTGCTCCTACTCGAGAAATGCCATTCTGTTTTGTTTCGGAGCTCACACTGGTGGCTGCAGCGTCTCGCTATGTGCTTGTGGCTGCTAGTGGTGGGTTGTAAAGCCTTACATCTCCACTGCAGCCCTGTACCTGCACACTGGTGTAACAATGGGCATTGCTTTGGGGTCCAGGCCAGACTCGGTTGGTGAAAAGTGAGCAGGAGAAGGCCTTGGTGTGGGGCCACAGCGAGCCCTGCAGCCACAGCACCCAGCTCTTGCTGTCTTCTGAGTGTAGTTGGACCTCAAACTTGCAGATAAAGTGTGGGGTGAGGGCACATCTTTTCTGTTGTGTGTTCTTTCTAGCACGTGTGTGTGTGCTTAGCCAAGGAATGCAACGTGTTTGGATTTTTCTAACGGGTATATTGTATTGCTCATGAATTGCTGATCGTTTAGAAGTGTTTTAGGCTTCCTTGTGAACCTGACAACAGCCTTTTAGCTATGAGAATTAGCAGTGGCAGTGCTTGAAGTGTAAAAATAGCACCTGTTGATGGAGTATTCTTTATCCCTTTTAGGAGATCTCCTGCAACAAGTCAGCCACCTGTCTCCAGAATGAACGTGCAAGGTACGTGTGGGTCCTCAGTAATCACCTGCCAGCAAAGAGGAAGGTTTATTGCACACGGGTTTACTCGTGGCTGCTCCTCTGCTCCCCCAGCCCGATGTAGTGCTGGGCATCCAGAGCTCCTCCTGGGTTACTCCTGCAAAACCAATGCAGGAGCACCGCCAGGCTCAGGTTGCTGCTGTTTAAATGGTTTGGGGTTTGTGTTTACCCTCGTGTGTTAGCATAAAGTAGAACATGATTTTGGTTTGATAGTCACGGCCACAGTGACTGCAATTCCTCCGAGTCCCCGTGCAGCGCAGGCCTGGGCAAGCAGCAGCCTACAGCCTCCAACAGGCTCGGGCACAGCTGTAGTCTTTATCCTGTTTATTTCAGTTTGCTTCCATGTGATCTATGTAAAAACTGCGATCTCAGAAACCTCTCTCGGGTGAAACTCCCTTGGCATTTGTTAGGCTGCCCTAGCATGGCGTATTTTTCCTTTGGCCGTTTGTTTGCAGTCTTTTGAAGTACCGCATTTAAGCAACCGAACGGGAGCAGCAGTACCCGGTCAGCGCAGCTGCTCACCCCTCCTTCTCCCAGCTCCCCCTGCACTCACCCTGTCCTTGTCCCCGTGCTGGGTCAGCGGCCGCAGTGCTCAGCCTGGGCTCGGCTGCACCGTGGGGGTGAATGGCACCGAGCGAGGGCTCTGCCCCGTGGGCCCAAGCAGTGCACTGTGCTGCCTGCGTGTGTGTACGCTGTGTTTTAGCCTTGGGGAGACCCTCTCTCCAAGGATGAGCTCTGGCCCTCCTGGCACTGATGGAGATGTTACCCCCACGGGGCAGGAGACACGGTTGGAGGAGTGCTGGTGTGTTAGGTGTCATCTTGGCCTCTTCAACAATTCCGTGCTAGGAGGGCCGAGTAAAGCCTGCATATTGCAGCGTGCGCAGCCCGGGGAACTATCATTTCCTTTTGCGCTCGGTGTTCTTTACTGTGTGGGGACGTGCACAGCCCGGGAGGTTTCCGGCGTAGATTCCTCAAAACTTGGTGGTGGAATGTGGGGATTGTGGTTGCAGAGAGCGCGGCGATGGCGTGATCTGTGGGTCCTCCTGCACACTGTGCAGGGAGCAGAGCAGGGCTGGGTGGCAGGAGCGCACCCACCGCTTCCTTCCAGCGCTGCACTTAGCCAGACTTCGCTTTTCTGGCCCGTGTGAAAGGATTCGTGGAACGTTTCATAAGCTTTGCATAGATCTGTTTATATAGCTTACAGAATCCGATAACCGGGAGATAATCCCCTTCCAGGAACTTTTAGATGGGTTTTCTTAACGTTTGCTGTGGAAACAATAGCTTTCTGCTTCTTAACACTTTGAGGAACAATGTTGTGCAGCACTTCCACTGCAAGCAGCGGGACGCCGGGTACCCCGCAGGTAACAGCGCAGGTAACCCCACGGGTAGCCCCAGCTGCTGATGCTGGGAGCCCATGGCACTCCAGCAGCTCCCTTTTTGGCTGAGGGGCTGGTGCTTGCAGCTGCATAGCAGGCTGGTGTTGCCTTGGAGAACCCAGAAGGAGAAAGCAGCTGACGGGAAGCCCGCTCTCAGCATCTTGATGCGAGCCCTTGTGCTCCCAGCTCAGTGTGTTAGTGTTCCGGTGCTGTGCGGATAGGTGAGTAACTGAATTACGTTGCAACAGCTTGCAGGCAGCAACGATAAGAAACATGTTTGAGGTTGATAGGAAATGGTGTTATTTCCTGCACAAGGAAGCACGGCCGCGTGCCGGGGGCTGTGGGGCTGCTGTCTCCTCCCACTACTGGTTTTCTTCTGGGGACCGCCCGCCTTCACCCCCTGGGGCCGTGCAGCCCCACGCGTTTCAGCCCAGCAGAGAGCAAGGATGCTGGTTGCTTCCCAAAGAAGATGGCATTTCAGTGCAGAAAGAGCAAAGGGGTTCAGGGCATTTCTTTCAGTGTGTTGGTCCGGAACTTAGGAGCGGAAGGAGAGGTGTTCCCATCAGCCCCCGTCCCCTCATGTCTGAAGGGATGCCGTGTTTTCCCTGCAAGTTTCGGAGAAGGAAGTAGTGGCATTTAGATTGGGGCCACACCACGTTACATCCTTGTAGACAGAAGGACGTGTCTGTAAGTGAAATGTGATGGTGATTTCCTAAAAGGGTTCTCCGGCAGAGCTCGGTGTTTGATTTTAGCTCTCCCATGTCGCACGTTGACTCACAGATGTACCACCACAAGCGATTGGCATCGCTGCGCGCACCCTACGTGTGCCTCCTCCGGTCTCTCGTTAGCGGAGTGATTTATATCCTGTTAGGAGAAGTGCAGGACTCGGGGCTTAAAGCAAACCAGCACACGTTCGTAAAATTACCCTGGGGGGAACAAACTGCGCTCGGCTTTGAGCTGCAAGTCATGCACGCCAGCTGGTTGGTCCAGCAGGACCTTGGGGGGTTTGCTGGCCATTTGCAACACGGAGCAGCCAAACCTGATGCGCTCCCAAGGAGTTGCATCACACGGGACCCGGGCCCGTGTTGAAATGGATGGTCTGTGCTGGGTGATGAAATTCTTCTTGCTTTCATTTTCTTGAAACCGTGAACAGTTCTGGTCAGCTTCTTCATGGGGCAGAGCGGTTCCCAAGCCCTCACTGATGTCACTGGAGGTTTCAGAGCTTTCTTAACCTTATAACCAAGCCATAAAAGGAAGAGGGCTATGCATTGGACATCCTGTGTTTTGTCCTTGGTATGAGCTTAAGTAAACCTGGCAGATTTTTCCTGTTATTTTGTTATAACTGCAGATCACAGGAACAAACAAAATTGCTCGTGTGAATTACCTAAGGAACCTTAGCGTGGAAATACGAAGCGGCAGCAAAAAGCACATCAGTCCTTCATTAATTAGCTCCTGCGTTCACAGCTGGGCGGAATGGTGGGGCTGGTCAGGACTGTGAGGCTTGTGACCATGCAGCGCTGCAGAGCGTGGTTGTGAAGGTGCGGGTTCAGGATGGGTGCTGCCCCACCTGCCTTCCCACTGATACAGAAAGAAGCAATAGAAAAATGCCACCGTGCAAATGCCTGCCATGTTTCCTTCCCCTGTGCTTCTCTTTTTTCTTTTAACGTGACTCCTGCCGCGGTCACTTTGTTGCACCTTGGTGCTCCGCAGATCTCCGCACGTCCCTCAGCACCGCTCTTCTCGTTTCACCACCTTGGGCACTCGTGAGGGGTCCTCAGCCCCTGCCCCATCCATTCAGCCAATAAAACCTGTGCCCAGCAACAGGTCTGGCAGCTCCCGCTTAGCTCTGTTCCTTCCTCCGTGCTTATTTTCCTTCCTGAGCCTCGTTCCCTCCCGGCTAATCCATCCATCCCTCATTCAGCCTCCAGGAGCGCAGCTGGGCGACGGAACCTGACCTGCCAGCACCAGGCATCTCTGGGCTCTGGTTCCCCAATGGGTCGCTGTGCCGACGTGCTGCCAGCCACACTGCAGAGCTCCTGCTGCTGCGGGGGCTCCCGGGAGCAGGCAGCCACGTGCCCCTCAGGTGCCTTCAGCGCTGAATAATTACAGCACGTCCTCACCATTAATTATACACCTAGCAATATAAGATCGCTGATCGGCTTTGCAACCCGAGGTTTCGGGGGGGGGGGGAGAGAGGGGTGGCACTTTGGGATGTGTCACACACAGGCTTCTCGGGGCTCGTGGGATTCAAGCTTTGTTACAGTTCCTCTCTGGGGGTGGGAGGGAGAGATTGCTATTCTTCTTGCTTGTGCCTTAGCCTCTGCTTTCCTGCCCGTCCGCACGTTTGTCTGCGCTGCTCACATGCCTTTACACGAACCCAAAACTCGTACTCTTTCATTTTTCATGTGGGTGTAAGATGTACACAGACTCGTGCACGAACATTTGTATGAAGCATAAACAAAGGACTGGATAACGCCGGTGCCTGTGCGAGTGAGAGCCCCGTCCTCTTGCAGGAGTGACCAGGTCCTGTGCATCTCTCAGCCCTTTGCTGCAGGCACCCGTAAGCCCCGTGCAATCGGATGGAGCTTTGCTCTCACGAGGCACTGGTGTGCAGGCAGTGGCACTGGGCAGGTACAAGAGAGATGATTCATCTTGAAGTTCTCTTGGCGTGCTTCGGGTTGCCAGCAGTGAGGGCTGCAGGATCCCTTGGTTTTCAGGCGGATTGGTGCTGTGCTTCTGAGAGAGAGCCATGCAGCACCACGGAGCTGAGCTGGAAGCTGCGTGTGCACGGTGCGTGCCGTCTGCTGGAGGCTTGGCCCTAAACTTGACTCCCTGCGCGTTATTCTTCTTGCAGCGCGATAATGATGCTAGTTTGGAAACGAGCAAACTGTAGAATAAATCAGCTGGATGGCAGCTTAGTGACGTGACCGAGCGATGCTGAGGCTGTTGAATGGGAAGTGATTCCTGCTGCTCGGAGAAAGCAGAGGTGGTTCAGAGTGACCTGGGAAGGTGACCTGCAGCAGAGGAACGGCGAGTGCCCTCGGAGCATGCCGGGACACCCAGCCCCGCTCCTGCTCTTCCCGGGCAGTTCGTTCCCACGCAGTCCATTTCGTGTGTTGCTCCTGCCTGCGAACACACACCCCCTGAAAGTTGGACTCATGCATCTTAGTAAGTATTTCAGTTATGCTATTGACGTCAATGCAGTCATTAAATAGATTGCCGGCCCTCCCATCGGCAAACCTGTGCCAAAGACCTAGAGGCAGGCACATTTTAAAAGAAGAACATCAGGTTTTCTTTTAGCAATTGGAGAGAATCAGGGAAAAGTTTCTCCGAAGTCACCGTGCTTTGCGATTCTGAGGCTTCTTATTTTTCCCTTCATTTTTTAAGCCTCCATTTCTGCCAAGATCGTTGCCCCGTTTTATTGAACACGCCGTTGTGTCACCGTGTACATAAACAACTCCAAAGGAGGCCAAAGAGTGATTTTTTGTCATCAGCTCCGGCTGAAAAGCGACACCCGTTTTAGGTCTCCCGGCTAGATTTATTTGGAGATCAAGTAGCAGAAGGTATCCGGGCAAACCTGCTTAGCCTTTGACTCCAGAAATTCTGCGAGGATAGATTTCATGACATCTATATAAGAAAATAGCCCTCGTTTCTCCTCGGCAGGCTCTGAAGACACACAAGCCCATTGCGGCTCCATAGCAACGGATGAAAACTGTTTTCCCCGCCGCCCCACCTGCGGGTGTCACATGAAGATGCTCCACGTGCTGCTGCCATCAGGAGCCTGTCACTCGGGGCCAGCTGCCGCCCGCGCCCCGGCAGCGGCGGTGCCAGCGGGGCTCCCCGTGCTCACACCATCCCGCTGTGAGCGGGGCGGGCCCACTCCTGCCCGTGTCCCACCTGCCCCGGGTCAGGCAGGGGCTCCGAAGGGGCTCCAGCTGAAAACCCGGGGCTTTGTGTAGGGGGCATCCTCACGCGGGTGGAGGGAGTGCCTCTGCTTGGACGGGATAGCAGGTACGTCGGCAGCAGCGTGTTTGCGAAGAAGAGTTGAGGAGCCGAAGCACTGCTCTTTGCCTGAGGTTGTCATTTCTCACCATACTTGGCACTGGTGGGGCCGCAGCTCAGTGCTGCGCTCAGCTCTGGGCTCCTCGCTCCCAGAAAGGCACCAGGGCACAGCGCTGTGGGGAGCAGCTGGGGGAGCTGCGGTGTTCATCTGGAGCACAGGAGGCTCAGGGGAGACCTCATCGCTCCCCACAGCTCCTGGCAGGAGGTTGGGGTGAGGGGGGTCAGCCTCTGCTGCCAGGGAACAGCGATGGGACAAGAGGTGACGGCCTCACATTGAGCCAGGGAGGGGCAGGCTGGGTGCTGGGGGACATCTCTGCTCCAAAGAGCGCTCAGCACTGCACAGGCTGCCCAGGGCTGGGGGTCACCATCCCTGGGTGTTCCAGAGCCGTGGGGATGTGGCACTGAGGGCCGTGGGCAGTGGGCATGGTGATCTTGGAGGGCTTTCCCAACCTCAATGATTCTGTGGTTCTGTGATTTCACTGATGATCCCACGCTCTGCTATGTAGCATAAACCCATTAAAACAGTCATAGGTTATTAAAAGGGCTTCTCGCTGATGGATGATTTCTTTGTGAACGATCCAGGCAACTGGCAGCCCAAGGTGGCAATGAGGAGATCTTCCCAGTGGTGCTTTCATTGTGTCCCCATGTTCACTCTGCTCTTTAAACACAGGTCAAGCCCTGGGAGCCGTGTGCTGCTTTACTCAGCTCCCATTCACGCGGGATTGCTTAAGGCCTCTGCGGAGACAATAAGACTTTGCCATCGCTAATCTCAGAGTTGATAAAATCTGTGTTTCTTTTGTTTTCTGTATAGAATGATAATAGTTGGTGTGGGTGCGATTTTGACATCGCAGCCTTCAGTGCACTGAATCAGTTCCATATGAGTTTGAGAAATATGTACTTGGACTGTCAAAAAAAAAAAAAAAAAAAGAAGAAGAAGAAACCAAAACAAACAAAAGCACCCAAACCAAACTTCTGGCAGGCGGAGCTATTTGTGAGGTTGCGGGGCAGTTTGTGCATGCCTTAGCGATGAGCAGGGCTCTTCATTGTCCCACCGAGCCGAGCCCCTTCGGCTTCCATGTCATCGGCATTTTGCAGCTAGCGAGAGCTGCGATGGGCTCCTGACGGCACCCATGGCTCATCCCCCCGCAGCTCTATATAAGCCTCTCCTTCCTCCCCCGAGGCTGAGCTCTGTGCCGCGGCATTGTGTCCGGACACAGCTGGCGATGGGAGCGTGAGAGGCTGCGTCTCTGTGCAGGGCCGTTCCCAGGGTAATGCCCCGCACGGGTCCCGGCGGCAGCAGCCTGTCCTTGGGCAGTCCCCATGTTCCCAGCCTGGTCCTGCGGGCCCTGATTCCGAGCGTCAGCCGCTTTGCTTGAAGAAGTGAGTATCTCTGGCTCCGTCCTTGTCGGCGGCTGAATTTTGGGTCGTGGATCCCGCTGACTGCATCAGGGCTGTTCTCTGGGTGGGAGCGTGGGCAGAGGGGGACAGCAGCCCTAAAGGGCAGCGGGTGACAGACAGCAAGTGATGGGCAGGGGATGATGAGCACCCATTGCCCCCAGCATGGGAACGGTCTGTCCACCGGAGCTAGCTCTACAGTTATGGGATGACAGCCATCAGGGTTAAAAACAGCTTTTAAAATCAAGATATATCCTGGGTAGAGTTAAAAGAGAGAGGAGAGGATTGCTAATGCTGAAGCATGTTGTGCTTATTTATGTAAGGATAATGTCCCGGTGCAGCTGGTAAAGTGTTATGCTAATCGGTAATGAAACGTTTCAGTGTAATATTGTTTCCTCTGTGCGAAGCGTCTGTAAATGACAGCCTGAAGTGTGGTATAATCGGCATACTTCTTTGGCAGAAAGGAAACAACTGTTAATTATTTATGGTTATTAATAAAAGATGCTCGGCCTTGGTTTGCTGGAAGAGTAGGTGTGCTTACAGAGATGTACATTTTTAAGAGCACGCTTTAAAAATCATCTAAATAAGTCTAGTGGGATGTATTTCCATGTCCAAAGGTGCTGTTGGTTGGCTCGGTTGTGCGTTCAGGCATTTAATCAAAACAAAAAAGCAGCCATAAAAGGAACCCGCGGAATCTGGTGCTGCACTGATTCGGCAGTTGATGTCTTTTGCTTTGCACTCAGCACTGTGTGTGTGGCTCGGAGCTTTCCACTGTGGGATGGGGAGCGGGGTCTGGCCGAGGCCGGGCACCTGGTGCTGGGGTTTTGGTGTCAGGGTTTGGTGTGTCCCCAGAGCTGTCAGCAGGGGCACTTACTGAGCAGCGAATTAGATGTTTTTAAAGCTGTCCTTTTGGAAGTGGACGCTCCAGTCTAAGTATCCAAGCTGTCAGTGTATGCCTCCAGGAGGCAAGCAAACATCTGCACGTATGAAAACTCCCCAACCCCATCTCCACGCTCTGCAAAAATTCTCTGAAGTCGCCGTCGTTGCGTTGGTGCCCAGAAGGAGGATGGCAGCTGTCTAAGGAGGTGGCTCTGCACCCAGCCTCCCGTGGCCTTACAGCGTGCTGCGGACACCACGATGCTTTAATTCTCCTCTGAACGCTGTCTGTTTGCAGGGTGCAGCACGGGGACCGTGCTTACACTCGTGACGTGCTTTCCCTCCTCTCCTCCCAGAGCTGCTTGTGGATGAAGAGAAATCCAGACACGAGTTTTCCAGCCCCACCGGCACAGTTCCTGTTATGGCAGTGATACTTTATGGGCCATGGTCCGCATCCAGATCCTACTCCAGCACACATGTTGGGCCTTCACCTTTGTTCGAGTTCTTTGGGCAGGGTATTTCCCGAAATTCCTGTTGCGAGAATGCCACGAGCTGTTAGCAGCTTCCTGGGTTTCAGCTGTACTGCGTGAAGCTCTGAAGTATTTCCATCTATGTGCAGTGGGAACGTCCTACCCAGGTACGAGCCAAAAATCTGTTAATCACACTTTATGGATGAGGAACCAGAAGAGACGAAGTCGGGAAGCGATGGTCCTCGCACCGCATTTTTCAGCAGCGGCCGCTCGTTGTGAGCCTGCCTTTGTCACACATCCAAATGTGGTCAATTCAGTGTGCCTTTAGAATGCCTTTTATTGCAAATTGCCTTAAATGGGAGGCCCCGGGCAGCTGAAAATCAGATGTTTCGCAGAAATTGTGTGAATTTCGCTGAGCTTATTCGACAGAATTAATTACTTCAGAGAAGCGGTGCTAGTTGGAGCGCTGAGACTTTGGCCAGGGCGAACATGAAGTGCCCCTCTTGTGCAGGAGGTCCTGAAAGGTGCCATGGGGCGTGAGACTTAAAGAGGAACCGCTGCAGTAATTTGCAGTAGGACAACCTGTATTTGACCTTCAGTGGGGAACATTTTCACCTCCATTTAATCTGATATTTTAACCAAGGTTGTTAACAAGCGCGCCTTGCGTCTAGCTGACATTTTGATTTCCCTGAATCGGGGTCGAGGTGCTGAAATAAGTATATTTCACAGGCCTTAAGTAAATATATTTTGAAGGTCTTAAATTATACGTCGTGATGGAGGAGGGCTGCTGCTGCTGCCCGCAGTGACTGTAGTGACGTGAGCTGCGCTCCCAGCCTGCTGGGGCTCACCCTCCACCTGCCCCTGGGGCAGCGTTTTATGGCTGAGCTCTGGCACTGGAGCCTGGTCCAGACCTCACAACACCACTCTCCGAGTAAAGGATTTCTCCCTGACATCTGACCTAAATGTCCCCGTCTTTATAAGAGCTGGTGGCCAGGGCGTGATGGCCCCGGTTTGGAGGTGACACAGAGGCACGGTAGAGCTCGGCACGTGAAGCCGTTAATACGGAATATTAAAAGCTGTCAAAACAAATGATGCTGGTTCGTAGGATACCGGCATCTCCCTCTTCCTCCCCACCCTTTTACCCGTGGGACTTCATCTGTGATTTTAAAGAGATTATTTTAAAAGGCTGTACGTGCGGTTTGGTAAACACGCAGCGCACTGAGTCACGGCCCCGAGCAGCTGCAGCCACTGATTGGGGTAGCTCAGTGCGGACAGTTGGTGCCACGAAGGGCCAAGCTCTGCCTTCAGCATCTGAGGGTCTGAAGACTTTGGTCCTGTGACGTGGGGCATTTGCAGAGTTAATGTCTGGATGTGTTCGCTGTGAATCCGTCGGTTCCACCGCGGAGCCGCTGGAGCGGCGGTGAGCCCAGCGGTGAGATATCCTCATTTTCAGAAGCTGGAGGATCGCGGATTAAGTAACATCTTCTTAAATTGCGTGTGCTTCCAGATCGTTCAAGCAATTTCTGCAGGTTCTGCTCTGTGACCAGCCCACGGTCTGCACTGAGCAATCCCCGGTGCCGCTGAGTACAGTCGCAGATGGGCTGATAGGGCTTACTCAGAGTATCACTTCAGCACCAAATATGTCAAAACAGGTCATTTTTTGCAACGCGCTGCACGCCCGAGTGGTTCTGCTCGGCACAGAGTAGCCACATCTGTGTCTTTCAGTAAGGAGACAGCCCCATCCCTTGGTTTGGAGAGGCTAAAGAAGGGCCAGAAGTTCAAATAAGGTAAATCGGTGAGGCAGACTTTATTGCCCTTTGAGTACGTGACATATTTATTGTAGGAAAACAGATTAAAGTTCCAAAATAAACCATTTTTTTTAAGCTTCCGTCATGAAAGATAAGTCACGAGAAATCTATTTAATTGTATTTTATAATTAATATGACCTGAAGGTCTGGCATGGCGGCTGCACCCATAAGGGGTGACCGCATGGCCAATCTCTGCAAGGCTGAGAGCGGGCTGCGTGGGCACGAAGGTTCATGTGTGTCCTGAAGAGTTCCTACCAGTTGTGTCTGGGCGCTCTCAGGAGACACATTCTTGGCTTTCTGTTGAAGACCGTGAAGAAACCAAGCTGAGACACAAGGGAGGACACCTTGATGTGAAACTGTGGCCTTTTCAAGGCCAAGAGATCTGATTTAAGCAGGTCCAGCAATTTACCGGCGGCACGTTCTGCATCGCTGTGGTGACTTCGGTGGCCTTATTCTGACCCTCCTTTAAAAAATTCTGAACAATTTTCCTCATGCAGAGCTAAGGTTTACTTATTAATTTTGTCTCTATCTGATGCCGGTGGCCAAGAGGAGCTTTTTGGGTGGATGAGGCGCAGCACTTCCAGGCGTCGTTCCTGAGGTTCCTCTTCCATTTCCTACCCAGCGTTTGTTTCACCGGGATCACGGGGCTTTCACACAATATGCAGTACATTGGGTTTATTACCTCTGGGTTAACCTGGTTCCAAACCCGTTTTCATGGCTACGGATGGGCATGTGGATGGAAACAACATCTTTCGTGGCCTTCTTTCCTCCTTTTGTTGAACTAAAATTATTGCGGTGCTCTTCTGCCTGGATAGTCCCTTCCTTGTCAGGCCCGTTGTGAAACTCCGCTCATGGTTTCCCAAGGAGTGTCAGAGCATCAGCGGGGCTGCAGGCACTCGGTTTGCACAGGCAGCACCCAGGGGGCTGGGAGACCCCCCCCTCCACCTGCTTTCTGCTGGGGGCACAGCCAGGAGCCCTGCTTGGTGCATGTCATCAGCACACGGCACGTGGCACCACGGCACAGCAGCGCCGGGCTCGCCGCTGGGAGCCAGCTCCCTCACCGGAAGCTGTCTAGCCACAACAGCACAGGATGGTGCCCCACCTAATTAAGCCTGTTGAAAGGCAGGGCTAATTAGTTGAGGTGGAGCGCCTTGTTAGCGATGTTGCTTCCAGGATCCAAGTTGGTTTCCCTGCACGTGTGAGCGTAGCAGCCCTCTCTGCGCCAGCCCACATGCACCCAATAAGATAATGTGTCGCGCGGTGCTGCTAAGTCCTAAGTGGGCAGCTGGGTAATTTCATAATTGCATCCTTGATTTTCAGTGTCTTTCTCACACTTGTGCACTCACGTGCACACCATGTGCTCAGGAAGAACACACTTGTAGTCACACCTTCGAGTGTTCATCTCACTGTGGTCCAGCCTTCCCTTGTTTAGCCAGAGCGACAGCAACACAAGCTGGGCTCCCCGTTGTGCACAGGAAGCTGGAATTGGGGTTTAAATCCTCTTCCTCAGTTCTAGGTCTGGGTTGGATGCTTCTTTCTGCAGCCCATCAATAACAACAGCCATCTGCAGCTCCTGGGGCCATAACACTGATAGAGGCTGGCTTTCAGATGGCACCGTGGCCCCTGAAGGACCATGGCACGTAGAGGAGGGATGGGGGTTCACGTTTGTCATGGCCTTTGTATCCGTGATCTATCTTCAGAAACTCATTCGAGGTATGTATTTATTTCCTTGCAAAGTGTCATCAGAAAACCCATTTTCAGCATTCCTCCTGGGGCTCTCTGCTGTATGTGTCTCAGCAGTCTTTTGCACTTGCTTTGTTACTCTATGGAGGGGAGGTACCCTCTGATGTCTTATTTTTGTGGTTAAGGCGGGTCAACAAGGAATTGAGCCCGGTCAGTAAAATGACAAAATGCCAAAGCGTGTGTTTGCTCCCCGAGGTAAGGTTTGGAGCTGAGCAATCTCTCCTGTTCATTTAAGAGGCCAAGATTAGATCCTGCCCCTCTTGCCGTTTCTGCTTCCCCCCGTCCCTGGACTGTGGAATTCCTGCTATGCAGGCAAATCCCATTCCCAAATTCCCCCGTGATATCACTGCTAAGTGACATCTGACGGAATGCTTCCTGCATTTTGTTACTTCCATGTGGCACCATAAAAGCACTGTCACTTACCCCGCTGATTTGTGGCAGCCACGATGCATTGTTCCCGGTGGGAGGGGGAAAGGATGCTGCAGAAACCGCCTTGAGCAGAAACAGATCGTAATCCTTCCTCAGATCTTCAGGTTTCCTCATTCGTTAGCATTTCAGATTAAATGTTTAGGCTTATCTTCAAATCAGAAATGGGCTTCTTGTAGACTTCCATTCATCCTCCTTAGGGTTTTCCTAGTGTTCACACCTCATTTTTACTCCTCATTGTCATGCAAAGGGTGCAGTGTTGCCTTTCCTCTGGGAATCTTGATCTTCCATCTTTATACTGTAGCATATTTAAAGCTGAGGTGTAGGCAGCTGTTCTAGAGTTTTCTGTATCCGGTGCTTGTTAACTCACAAAGTGAGAGCACGTCCTGAGTTTAACTCTGGACCGTGGCTTTCTGTTGGCTAGTCTGTTCCAAGTAGTTTCCGATGTTCTGTTTCAGCTGGAGAGATGTTGACATTGCTTTTCTACAGGAATGAAGCTTCATGACAAAACACATTCTACTCTCAGTAGCAATGGCCAGTGAAGCTTTGATCCTTCTTGCTGAGCTACATTTGGTGAATCCACATCGTTGCAAGGCAGTGCTTCGAGACCAGTGCTCCTGGTGCTCGGCCTGGCATGGAACTGCTGGGATTGTCCCAGATGGGTGCCTTGGTTGCCCCTTCCATGCCTTTGTGCTGGGATTATCCCAGATGGGTGCCTTGGTTGCCTCTTCCAAGAAGTAGAAGTGCTCTTGGGACTTGTGGTACCCTGCTGCCCAAGCCATCAGATTGTGGACAGTGACACTTGAGTGACTGCTCCAGTTCCCAAAGTAATAAACAGCGATCGCCCTGCTCTAGGTTAATTAATAAGCAACTGCCTGGTTCCTGTTCATTGTCAATGGTCTGCTCAGTGAGCTGCTGCTCTGTATGGGTCCTGGTGACCCAGTTCTCACGCCTGGCTGGTAACCCACCCAGTGCTGGTGGGTACAATAAGGGCGCTGCAGGTCCATCCAGTTCTGGCCTAACTGGCTGCATGGGCACTCAGCTCTTGCTCCAGGCTGGCCTCATGCTGGGATTTCCATTGAAGTGTTTCATTTCTGCCTCGTGGCAGGGCCTGGGGTGGGCAGGAATCACAGTTCAATCAGGGCCCGGAGTGGATGCACTGCCCAGCACCAGGGCTTGTCAGCCTGCCCTGGCAAGCAAAACACGTTTGTTTGCTGCTGAGGGCTTCCAGTTACTGCTTGGTCTCAAGATGCTGTCATTCCCATGAGATTAATTTAGCCTAACTTCAGCCAGCTAAAAATGACAGACTCATTTTGAAGACAACGTATTACGAGCTCAGGAGCGAGCCGTCCTGTTGTGCAGGAAGATCGGGAAACGCAACAGAAGCCGACGTGGTGAGGCAAGGAGCTTGCTAGTGGACCAAAGTGCGAAAAGAGAGAGGAGCAAAAGGAAGGACGTGGTGACAATGGGAGAAAGGCCCATTCCTGAGGAACACAACAGGAATCTGGGGAGCCATGAAGCAGTCAGACTTTGCTTGGTCACTGAGGGTGTCTGCTGATATCCATTTACAAGTGTGTAAGGACAAGTGAATAACGAACAGTAGGCACAGATTTGTAGGGGCAAATTGGTTTTGAAAGCCACAACCTCAGGTTGGATATTAGGAGAGATTTCTTTCCTCAAAGAACAGTCAGCACCAGCACAGGCTGCCCAGGGGTGGGGGATCACCGTCCCTGGGGCTGTTCCAGAGCCGTGGGGAT
>NC_034415.1:28735573-28749450 GCF_002078875.1 Numida meleagris
AAAAAAAAAAAAAAGAAAAAAAAAAGAAAGAAGAAGAAGAAACCAAAACAAACAAAAGCACCCAAACCAAACTTCTGGCAGGCGGAGCTATTTGTGAGGTTGCGGGGCAGTTTGTGCATGCCTTAGCGATGAGCAGGGCTCTTCATTGTCCCACCGAGCCGAGCCCCTTCGGCTTCCATGTCATCGGCATTTTGCAGCTAGCGAGAGCTGCGATGGGCTCCTGACGGCACCCATGGCTCATCCCCCCGCAGCTCTATATAAGCCTCTCCTTCCTCCCCCGAGGCTGAGCTCTGTGCCGCGGCATTGTGTCCGGACACAGCTGGCGATGGGAGCGTGAGAGGCTGCGTCTGTGCAGGGCCGTTCCCAGGGTAATGCCCCGCACGGGTCCCGGCGGCAGCAGCCTGTCCTTGGGCAGTCCCCATGTTCCCAGCCTCGTCTTGCGGGCCCTGATTCCGAGCGTCAGCCGCTTTGCTTGAAGAAGTGAGTATCTCTGGCTCCGTCCTTGTCGGCGGCTGAATTTTGGGTCGTGGATCCCGCTGACTGCATCAGGGCTGTTCTCTGGGTGGGAGCGTGGGCAGAGGGGGACAGCAGCCCTAAAGGGCAGCGGGTGACAGACAGCAAGTGATGGGCAGGGGATGATGAGCACCCATTGCCCCCAGCATGGGAACGGTCTGTCCACCGGAGCTAGCTCTACAGTTATGGGATGACAGCCATCAGGGTTAAAAACAGCTTTTAAAATCAAGATATATCCTGGGTAGAGTTAAAAGAGAGAGGAGAGGATTGCTAATGCTGAAGCATGTTGTGCTTATTTATGTAAGGATAATGTGCCGGTGCAGCTGGTAAAGTGTTATGCTAATCGGTAATGAAACGTTTCAGTGTAATATTGTTTCCTCTGTGCGAAGCGTCTGTAAATGACAGCCTGAAGTGTGGTATAATCGGCATACTTCTTTGGCAGAAAGGAAACAACTGTTAATTATTTATGGTTATTAATAAAAGATGCTCGGCCTTGGTTTGCTGGAAGAGTAGGTGTGCTTACAGAGATGTACATTTTTAAGAGCACGCTTTAAAAATCATCTAAATAAGTCTAGTGGGATGTATTTCCATGTCCAAAGGTGCTGTTGGTTGGCTCGGTTGTGCGTTCAGGCATTTAATCAAAACAAAAAAGCAGCCATAAAAGGAACCCGCGGAATCTGGTGCTGCACTGATTCGGCAGTTGATGTCTTTTGCTTTGCACTCAGCACTGTGTGTGTGGCTCGGAGCTTTCCACTGTGGGATGGGGAGCGGGGTCTGGCCGAGGCCGGGCACCTGGTGCTGGGGTTTTGGTGTCGGGGTTTGGTGTGTCCCCAGAGCTGTCAGCAGGGGCACTTACTGAGCAGCGAATTAGATGTTTTTAAAGCTGTCCTTTTGGAAGTGGACGCTCCAGTCTAAGTATCCAAGCAGTCAGTGTATGCCTCCAGGAGGCAAGCAAACATCTGCACGTATGAAAACTCCCCAACCCCATCTCCACGCTCTGCAAAAATTCTCTGAAGTCGCCGTCGTTGCGTTGGTGCCCAGAAGGAGGATGGCAGCTGTCTAAGGAGGTGGCTCTGCACCCAGCCTCCCGTGGCCTTACAGCGTGCTGCGGACACCACGATGCTTTAATTCTCCTCTGAACGCTGTCTGTTTGCAGGGTGCAGCACGGGGACCGTGCTTACACTCGTGACGTGCTTTCCCTCCTCTCCTCCCAGAGCTGCTTGTGGATGAAGAGAAATCCAGACACGAGTTTTCCAGCCCCACCGGCACAGTTCCTGTTATGGCAGTGATACTTTATGGGCCATGGTCCGCATCCAGATCCTACTCCAGCACACATGTTGGGCCTTCACCTTTGTTCGAGTTCTTTGGGCAGGGTATTTCCCGAAATTCCTGTTGCGAGAATGCCACGAGCTGTTAGCAGCTTCCTGGGTTTCAGCTGTACTGCGTGAAGCTCTGAAGTATTTCCATCTATGTGCAGTGGGAACGTCCTACCCAGGTACGAGCCAAAAATCTGTTAATCACACTTTATGGATGAGGAACCAGAAGAGACGAAGTCGGGAAGCGATGGTCCTCGCACCGCATTTTTCAGCAGCGGCCGCTCGTTGTGAGCCTGCCTTTGTCACACATCCAAATGTGGTCAATTCAGTGTGCCTTTAGAATGCCTTTTATTGCAAATTGCCTTAAATGGGAGGCCCCGGGCAGCTGAAAATCAGATGTTTCGCAGAAATTGTGTGAATTTCGCTGAGCTTATTCGACAGAATTAATTACTTCAGAGAAGCGGTGCTAGTTGGAGCGCTGAGACTTTGGCCAGGGCGAACATGAAGTGCCCCTCTTGTGCAGGAGGTCCTGAAAGGTGCCATGGGGCGTGAGACTTAAAGAGGAACCGCTGCAGTAATTTGCAGTAGGACAACCTGTATTTGACCTTCAGTGGGGAACATTTTCACCTCCATTTAATCTGATATTTTAACCAAGGTTGTTAACAAGCGCGCCTTGCGTCTAGCTGACATTTTGATTTCCCTGAATCGGGGTCGAGGTGCTGAAATAAGTATATTTCACAGGCCTTAAGTAAATATATTTTGAAGGTCTTAAATTATACGTCGTGATAGAGGAGGGCTGCTGCTGCTGCCCGCAGTGACTGTAGTGACGTGAGCTGCGCTCCCAGCCTGCTGGGGCTCACCCTCCACCTGCCCCTGGGGCAGCGTTTTATGGCTGAGCTCTGGCACTGGAGCCTGGTCCAGACCTCACAACACCACTCTCCGAGTAAAGGATTTCTCCCTGACATCTGACCTAAATGTCCCCGTCTTTATAAGAGCTGGTGGCCAGGGCGTGATGGCCCCGGTTTGGAGGTGACACAGAGGCACGGTAGAGCTCGGCACGTGAAGCCGTTAATACGGAATATTAAAAGCTGTCAAAACAAATGATGCTGGTTCGTAGGATACCGGCATCTCCCTCTTCCTCCCCACCCTTTTACCCGTGGGACTTCATCTGTGATTTTAAAGAGATTATTTTAAAAGGCTGTACGTGCGGTTTGGTAAACACGCAGCGCACTGAGTCACGGCCCCGAGCAGCTGCAGCCACTGATTGGGGTAGCTCAGTGCGGACAGTTGGTGCCACGAAGGGCCAAGCTCTGCCTTCAGCATCTGAGGGTCTGAAGACTTTGGTCCTGTGACGTGGGGCATTTGCAGAGTTAATGTCTGGATGTGTTCGCTGTGAATCCGTCGGTTCCACCGCAGAGCCGCTGGAGCGGCGGTGAGCCCAGCGGTGAGATATCCTCATTTTCAGAAGCTGGAGGATCGCGGATTAAGTAACATCTTCTTAAATTGCGTGTGCTTCCAGATCGTTCAAGCAATTTCTGCAGGTTCTGCTCTGTGACCAGCCCACGGTCTGCACTGAGCAATCCCCGGTGCCGCTGAGTACAGTCGCAGATGGGCTGATAGGGCTTACTCAGAGTATCACTTCAGCACCAAATATGTCAAAACAGGTCATTTTTTGCAACGCGCTGCACGCCCGAGTGGTTCTGCTCGGCACAGAGTAGCCACATCTGTGTCTTTCAGTAAGGAGACAGCCCCATCCCTTGGTTTGGAGAGGCTAAAGAAGGGCCAGAAGTTCAAATAAGGTAAATCGGTGAGGCAGACTTTATTGCCCTTTGAGTACGTGACATATTTATTGTAGGAAAACAGATTAAAGTTCCAAAATAAACCATTTTTTTTAAGCTTCCGTCATGAAAGATAAGTCACGAGAAATCTATTTAATTGTATTTTATAATTAATATGACCTGAAGGTCTGGCGTGGTGGCTGAACCCATAAGGGGTGACCGCATGGCCAATCTCTGCAAGGCTGAGAGCGGGCTGCGTGGGCACGAAGGTTCATGTGTGTCCTGAAGAGTTCCTACCAGTTGTGTCTGGGCGCTCTCAGGAGACACATTCTTGGCTTTCTGTTGAAGACCGTGAAGAAACCAAGCTGAGACACAAGGGAGGACACCTTGATGTGAAACTGTGGCCTTTTCAAGGCCAAGAGATCTGATTTAAGCTGGTCCAACATTTTACCAGCGGCATGTTCTGCATCGCTGTGGTGACTTCGGTGGCCTTATTCTGACCCTCCTTTAAAAAATTCTGAACAATTTTCCTCATGCAGAGCTAAGGTTTACTAATTAATTTTGTCTCTATCTGATGCCGGTGGCCAAGAGGAGCTTTTTGGGTGGATGAGGCGCAGCACTTCCAGGCGTCGTTCCTGAGGTTCCTCTTCCATTTCCTACCCAGCGTTTGTTTCACCGGGATCACGGGGCTTTCACACAATATGCAGTACATTGGGTTTATTACCTCTGGGTTAACCTGGTTCCAAACCCGTTTTCATGGCTACGGATGGGCATGTGGATGGAAACAACATCTTTCGTGGCCTTCTTTCCTCCTTTTGTTGAACTAGAATTATTGCGGTGCTCTTCTGCCTGGATAGTCCCTTCCTTGTCAGGCCCGTTGTGAAACTCCGCTCATGGTTTCCCAAGGAGTGTCAGAGCATCAGCGGGGCTGCAGGCACTCGGTTTGCACAGGCAGCACCCAGGGGGCTGGGAGACCCCCCCCTCCACCTGCTTTCTGCTGGGGGCACAGCCAGGAGCCCTGCTTGGTGCATGTCATCAGCACACGGCACGTGGCACCACGGCACAGCAGCGCCGGGCTCGCCGCTGGGAGCCAGCTCCCTCACCGGAAGCTGTCTAGCCACAACAGCACAGGATGGTGCCCCACCTAATTAAGCCTGTTGAAAGGCAGGGCTAATTAGTTGAGGTGGAGCGCCTTGTTAGCGATGTTGCTTCCAGGATCCAAGTTGGTTTCCCTGCACGTGTGAGCGTAGCAGCCCTCTCTGCGCCAGCCCACATGCACCCAATAAGATAATGTGTCGCGCGGTGCTGCTAAGTCCTAAGTGGGCAGCTGGGTAATTTCATAATTGCATCCTTGATTTTCAGTGTCTTTCTCACACTTGTGCACTCACGTGCACACCATGTGCTCAGGAAGAACACACTTGTAGTCACACCTTCGAGTGTTCATCTCACTGTCGTCCAGCCTTCCCTTGTTTAGCCAGAGCGACAGCAACACAACCTGGGCTCCCCGTTGTGCACAGGAAGCTGGAATTGGGGTTTAAATCCTCTTCCTCAGTTCTAGGTCTGGGTTGGATGCTTCTTTCTGCAGCCCATCGATAACGACGGCCATCTGCAGCTCCTGGGGCCATAACACTGATAGAGGCTGGCTTTCAGATGGCACCGTGGCCCCTGAAGGACCATGGCACGTAGAGGAGGGATGGGGGTTCATATTTGTCATGGCCTTTGTAGCTGTGATCTATCTTCAGAAACTCATTCGAGGTATGTATTTATTTCCCTGCAAAGTGTCATCAGAAAACCCATTTTCAGCATTCCTCCTGGGGCTCTCTGCTGTATGTGTCTCAGCAGTCTTTTGCACTTGCTTTGTTACTCTATGGAGGGGAGGTACCCTCTGATGTCTTATTTTTGTGGTTAAGGCGGGTCAACAAGGAATTGAGCCCGGTCAGTAAAATGACAAAATGCCAAAGCGTGTGTTTGCTCCCCGAGGTAAGGTTGGAGCTGAGCAATCTCTCCTGTTCATTTAAGAGGCCAAGATTAGATCCTGCCCCTCTTGCCGTTTCTGCTTCCCCCCGTCCCTGGACTGTGGAATTCCTGCTATGCAGGCAAATCCCATTCCCAAATTCCCCCGTGATATCACTGCTAAGTGACATCTGACGGAATGCTTCCTGCATTTTGTTACTTCCATGTGGCACCATAAAAGCACTGTCACTTACCCCGCTGATTTGTGGCAGCCACGATGCATTGTTCCCGGTGGGAGGGGGAAAGGATGCTGCAGAAACCGCCTTGAGCAGAAACAGATCGTAATCCTTCCTCAGATCTTCAGGTTTCCTCATTCGTTAGCATTTCAGATTAAATGTTTAGGCTTATCTTCAAATCAGAAATGGGCTTCTTGTAGACTTCCATTCATCCTCCTTAGGGTTTTCCTAGTGTTCACACCTCATTTTTACTCCTCATTGTCATGCAAAGGGTGCAGTGTTGCCTTTCCTCTGGGAATCTTGATCTTCCATCTTTATACTGTAGCATATTTAAAGCTGAGGTGTAGGCAGCTGTTCTAGAGTTTTCTGTATCCGGTGCTTGTTAACTCACAAAGTGAGAGCACGTCCTGAGTTTAACTCTGGACCGTGGCTTTCTGTTGGCTAGTCTGTTCCAAGTAGTTTCCGATGTTCTGTTTCAGCTGGAGAGATGTTGACATTGCTTTTCTACAGGAATGAAGCTTCATGACAAAACACATTCTACTCTCAGTAGCAATGGCCAGTGAAGCTTTGATCCTTCTTGCTGAGCTACATTTGGTGAATCCACATCGTTGCAAGGCAGTGCTTCGAGACCAGTGCTCCTGGTGCTCGGCCTGGCATGGAACTGCTGGGATTGTCCCAGATGGGTGCCTTGGTTGCCCCTTCCATGCCTTTGTGCTGGGATTATCCCAGATGGGTGCCTTGGTTGCCTCTTCCAAGAAGTAGAAGTGCTCTTGGGACTTGTGGTACCCTGCTGCCCAAGCCATCAGATTGTGGACAGTGACACTTGAGTGACTGCTCCAGTTCCCAAAGTAATAAACAGCGATCGCCCTGCTCTAGGTTAATTAATAAGCAACTGCCTGGTTCCTGTTCATTGTCAATGGTCTGCTCAGTGAGCTGCTGCTCTGTATGGGTCCTGGTGACCCAGTTCTCACGCCTGGCTGGTAACCCACCCAGTGCTGGTGGGTACAATAAGGGCGCTGCAGGTCCATCCAGTTCTGGCCTAACTGGCTGCATGGGCACTCAGCTCTTGCTCCAGGCTGGCCTCATGCTGGGATTTCCATTGAAGTGTTTCATTTCTGCCTCGTGGCAGGGCCTGGGGTGGGCAGGAATCACAGTTCAATCAAGGCCCGGAGTGGATGCACTGCCCAGCACCAGGGCTTGTCAGCCTGCCCTGGCAAGCAAAACACGTTTGTTTGCTGCTGAGGGCTTCCAGTTACTGCTTGGTCTCAAGATGCTGTCATTCCTATGAGATTAATTTAGCCTAACTTCAGCCAGCTAAAAATGACAGACTCATTTTGAAGACAACGTATTACGAGCTCAGGAGCGAGCTGTCCTGTTGTGCAGGAAGATCGGGAAACGCAACAGAAGCCGACACGGTGAGGCAAGGAGCTTGCTAGTGGACCAAAGTGCGAAAAGAGAGAGGAGCAAAAGGAAGGACGTGGTGACAATGGGAGAAAGGCCCATTCCTGAGGAACACAACAGGAATCTGGGGAGCCATGAAGCAGTCAGACTTTGCTTGGTCACTGAGGGTGTCTGCTGATATCCATTTACAAGTGTGTAAGGACAAGTGAATAACGAACAGTAGGCACAGATTTGTAGGGGCAAATTGGTTTTGAAAGCCACAACCTCAGGTTGGATATTAGGAGAGATTTCTTTCCTCAAAGAACAGTCAGCACCAGCACAGGCTGCCCAGGGGTGGGGGATCACCGTCCCTGGGGCTGTTCCAGAGCCGTGGGGATATGGCACTGAGGGACGTGGGCAGTGGGCATATGGGGTGGGCTGGGGGTGGACTGGGGGAGCTCAGAGGGCTTTTCCAACCCGAATGGTTCTATGGTTCTATGACCTTCTCTGATGATCGCTGTGGGGCTGCCCTGGCCATGGGGCCATGGAGAGTCATGAGCACCACTTCCTTCAGCATTCCCATCTGGATGCTGGGGCAGTGTGGGTGCTGTTGGAGGGGTCAGGGCTGGGGGGCCGCCAGCCTGAGGTGCTGATGAAAGCCCTGTGCCCAGCTGGTGGCTGATGGCAGGGGGAGGGGGATGTCTAGCAGCGTCCTGCGGCCATTTGGAGAAGTGCTGAAGCAGTAGCTAAGTGGTTGTGGAGATGAGCTGGAAGGGGGCAGGAGCAGGTGACCTGTGGTTCTGTGATGGCAAGGTGCCTCCTGCAGCTGATGGGGGCAGGCCCCCTCAGAGGGTGATTCAGCCCGGCACAGGCGGCGTGCCGAGAATAGATCAGGATCACCCTTTGGAAGTCCCAGTCACTTTCCACTGACTGTGCAGGGAGCTTAGGTGATTAACTTTTAGCTGGCTAAAGATAGTTCAGATGAACCCCCCAGCCCAGTGACATTTCTCCAGGCTAATATTACTGCTTATCAGTGTTGCTCGAGTTACATCGCAGCTGGCTCGGTGGCCGGCCGGCAATCACATTGCGTGTTGACTCAGAAACATCGCTGCTACTATGGCACTGGGTGACTGCAGCCGGCTCCTGCGCTGCGGCTGGGTGAGCCGTGGGCATTCCTCCCATCACTGGCAGGCATCACTTTGCTGTGAGATGAGCAGTGCCTTTGGTCCTCAATGGGCCCACTGCGGCTTGGGGACGCGGTTGGTTTGATCTCCACCATCCTTGTGCCATTTCTCATGGCTCTGAGGGACATGGTCAGCGCGCCTGGTGGGGATGGGCTGGGGTCGGACCTGGTGCTCTTAGAGGGCTTTTCCAGCCTTCATGATTCTATGATTCTCCCTTCTGTGCTGATTTCCACAGCCCTGTGTCCTCCTGCGGGAGGGCTCTGCTGCCCGCAGCCCTGGGCTGAGCGTGGGCCCCCTCAGCCCTTCTGCAGCTGAGTTCTCCAGGCAGCACTTCTGGGTATCCCCATCGTGTGTCCCAGGGAGGACCTGTCTTTAGTTAGAGCCTCTTATAATGGCTCTGAAATGGAGTGCAATGCCAGACTCCTCAGCAGTGTCACGTTAAGAGTTTATTTCTGTTGCTTTGAAAAGGCAAAACCTGAAAGTGCCCACCAGAGCCTCGGCCTTGTTTTGCCTGGGGTTGGAGCGCATCTCAAACCCTCTCACTGACAACTGCAGCACCACGAGCGTTACTCCTGGCAGCAGCATCTCGCTCGTTTCCTGTCATTTTTCGCAATTAGCAGTAGAAAGCTTTCACTTTGGTGTTTTCTTTTCTCTCTATCTTCCTCCATCATCTCCGAATACAGCCTCCTTTTGTTTCAGCTGAAGCGGGGCCTGCGCTTGGAGGCTCTCCCTGCTCTGTCCACAGCCGGGTGTCCTCCGGTGCCACCTCCACAGCATCCCTGGGTGAGGCTTTGCCAGCTGAGCGCATCCCCTCTTCCTGCAGGCCTTCACCCCCACCTCCAGCACCGCCAGCATGCTGGGTGACGGCACGGCGTCCTGCTGTCGGCTCTCCCCGGGGACACGCTGCTTCCGCTCCCCCACCAGCACGGCCGGGGGCTGAGAAACGTGAGAGGGGACAGCTGGGGCTACGGGCAGAGCCGCTGTCCCAAAATACGTTCCGGAGGGGGAGAATGGCAGGCGCGTCCATTTGTTCGCGACTTGCCCAAGAGGACTGGCTCCACCTGTTCCACAGGTGCTGGGGCTTTGTGCCTCTCTTGCACATCTGCACTTATCTCTGCAAAAGATATAATTAGTTTCATTGCACACGATGAAATGTTGGAGGGGGGGGATAGTGAATGGAGATACTCTGCCGTTCCCATGATTTTAGATAACTCGGTGACTCCAGCCCTGCGCCCGAGCAGTGTCGCGGACCCAGGGGTGGGATGGCGTGTGTGCATGGCTCCTTCTGTTGGGGGTCTTGCTGCAGGGCATCGGCTGGTCTCCTGTTAGGCTTTTTCCTAGGTTTGTGCTCAAGAAAAAGTTGGCAATCCGGCCCTTGGTCAACACCTCGAATATGGAAAGGCGTACAAGGTCCTACAGGGATACGGGCATTTTTAAGTCATAGGACGGTGCTAGGAGGCTCAGGCACTTTCACCTCAGACGTTAAATGAATCACCGCAGTTGTGCTCTGTTCCGTTCATTTCGTTTCCTGTGAATTTTCAAACCCATCCCCGAGCCCATTCTCTCAAATCTGTTTGCAGGATCTGCCGGAACAATGGCTTAATTCAAGGAAATGGCTCCCTGCTCATGGGCAGCCATGAACGCGCTCACAGGATGCATTAAACAAATAAATGATTTAGTGTCAGTTACTCGCTCGGCATTGTTGAGGATAAATATGTAAACACGTCCGCACGATCTGTAAACAACCGCAGAGGCATTAGGGAGGGCGGAGGGCGGGTGGCTGGCAGCCCGTGCACGGCCCTGCTCCTGCAGGTCTCGGCGTGTCGCTGCCGGTGAACCTGTTCTGCTGAGCACGCGCTCTGCCCGCGGCTGCGGGGTGATGCTCGGCGCTGCCAGGAGCTGTCTCGGGGCACCTCACGAAGCTGGCTTCCCCGCCGTGCCGTGGGCATGTTCTTCTGTTGGAAGGGGACCGGAGGAGCACCGCCGGCGATCTGCATCGGGTTGACTTGTCTGAGCCATGACCGCCCGCGTGCCGTGTTCAGCCACCAGGCCACCACGCTCTCCTTTTCTCCTTTTTTCATTTCCTTTATTTTTCTTTCCATCTTCTTCCTTCTCCTTTTTCTTTCCCTTTCCCTTTCACCCTTTTCCTTTCTCTTTTCCATTTTCCCTATTCCTTTTCTCTTTCCCTTTTTTGTTTTTTTTTCCCTTGCCCTTTTTCCCCTTTCCCTTTTTTCCCTTACCCTTTTTCCCTTACCCTTTTTCCTTTCCCTATCCCTTTCCCTTTTCCCCTGTCCCCTTTCCTCTTCCCCCTGACCTGCACCAGGACACCCAGGGTGCTCAGCTGCACCCAGGTGAGTTCGTCTGGTTCAGCCGTTGTGGCTCAGACTGACACCAGGATCCCACAGAGAGGGCTTCCACCAGGGCAGCGTTTTCCAAAGAAATGCTTTGTGCTCATGATGATATCCCTCCCTGTTGCCTTCTCAGGTGTGAGCTCTTATTTGTGAGCAGTCGCAGGCCGAGCAGCATAAATGAAGCCTTCAGTAAGCACGAGTGCTGTCTGCACTGCTCACAAATAGTGATCTGTCATTCAGACAATTAACCTGAGGATCTGCCATCTCATCAGCATTTCTTATCTTCTGTAACAATGACGGCACTGACAGCAACGGATAATGAATATGATGTTATGTGATTAAAAATGGGCTGTGTGAAGAGCCTCTCCTAAGTCCCAGGTGACACTCATAAAGTGTATTGTTAGAGTTCTTAAGGAACATCCGCAGCCGAATAAGCTCTCTTTTTTTTTTTTACTAAGCCATTTTAAGTGTCAGTAAATAAGCAAAAATATTCCCGGAGCCTGAAACCCCTGGCACGAGGGTTCTGTCCTCAGTCACGCTAAGTAGGTGCCTGTGCAAAAGGTAGCACAGTGCTGTTTGCCAGCGTTTCTCAGCCATCCCCTGGAGCAGGGCTGCCATCTCTGCCAGCAGCCCCGTGCTCCTCTGCAAACATCCACGTGGCTACATGGCATCTATGAGGGCCAGCAGGAGACCCCGGTACCTTGGGGCTGCAGCAGGGCCAAGCGCCCAGCACTGTGCTCTGGGAGCTGGGAAGGGTTTTCCTGTGCAGTTTTTGTGCTCTGATCTTTGTTTCTTAGGAGTGCTCTCCTGCTTTGGGTTTTGCCGAGCGTCGTCGCTGTGAAACTTGTGCTTTCAGGGATGCTTAGGTGCCTGCTGCCTGTGGATGCGCTGAGCTGGGGATCAGACCCAGGAGGGCGGCCCTAAATGCTGAAGGAGTTTATAATTACCGATAGCTGCAATTTATTGCAGCCAGGATGCAATTAGAAGTAAATAAGCCAGGTGTTTTGCTGGTGCAGGAAGCAGCTGGCTTTTTGTGTATGGAATAGGCTGTCCCGTAGGCTTGGGGCTGCTGCGAGCGGCAGTGACTGGCTTTCTCACCTCCACTACAAAAGGTTACCTTGGCATTTTATCCACGTGGGAAGTATTTTTTGATGGAGACTCTCAGCCTCTTGTAGGTCTTACATTCTCCACGTAGGTCAGCAAGTGAAGCTGCCGTCCATCAGAAGCGAGTGTTTTTGCAGCAGGGGGAAGTAAGTCCTTCTCAGTACAGCCAGGGCACAGAGTAGTGCCTGAGAATTGAGCAGAGATGGTGTGCTGTGCTGCTGCCCCACTGCCCAGCCCCGGCACCACCACCGTGCAGCAGGGCCGGGGCTCCCCTGGATACCTCGTGCCTGGGAAAACTGGCAGAAATGGCAGAAATACCCGTTAGAATGTGAGGGAAATGTTACGGGTAAGGGCTTGGTTGTGCAACACCCCGACACGAACTGAAATGCGATGCAGTGGGAGACGTCATGCTGTGTTCCAGGAGGCTGCGTCCCACCGCAGTGCTGCCGTCTGCATGGGGTGCCCGGGGGTCTCGGCAGGGCTCTGGTGGTGCTGACAGCCGTGGGGCCCTCACATGGGGGTCTTCAGCCTTATCCATGCAGTCACGGTCAGCACCGTCCCCGTTGCTCCGTACGTAGTCACAGTGGTGCTGACCTGGGGCTCGGGGCACAGCGGGGCAGGGATAGACGCACTGACATGGGAAGGGACGTGCGGTCAGAGCCTCCTTTCAGAAACCTCACTGACTTAAGAAAACGGATGAAAAAAGTTGAGATGAGTCACAGCCCAAAACCCACAGAGGACTGAGGAGCCCGGGGATGGCAGTGGAGCTGCACCGGGGCTGTGGCCCCGTGGTAATGAGGACATCTGTCCCCGGGCACAGGACCGGGGGGTGACAATACGCCCAAAGCCCCGCTTCTGTTCAGCTCAGTTCTGAAAAACAGCTCTCACAGCAATGTCCTTCGCACTGAGACGTGCACTGAGCAGCAGCAGGGCTTCCCTGCGGCCCCGACCCCTGGCACGGCTGCAGACCCCCGCCGGGCCCTCCTCCTCCTGTCCCCTCTCAGCCTCAGCCGTGGCTCCGCGTGCTTTGAAGTCATCGCACGGAACGCTCTGCAATAACTCCTTGCAGCTCATTATTTAAACATATGGGCAGCTCCTGTTTAGTTTGCCTGACGAGGCGATCTATTTTTTCCGTATTCCTGAAAGGATGATGTAGTCTCTGTTACTTTTGTCAGTGCAGACATTTTCTACTGGAAGGGATTCGAGCCCTTCCAGCTCGACTAATTTACATGATAAAGTGGTTGATAGAGGGAACAGCGGGCAGTTAGAAAGGGGAATATGCTCAAGTTCTGTGTATTTTGGCTGTGCATACCTGCTTTTCTGTAGCACAGAAGTATGCATTCTGAGAGAGATCACTTGCCATGTTTGGAGCTCTGTGAGTGCAGAAACAAAAAACCCCTATTGATGACACAGAGGTTCAGACTTACTGTTCCTTTTCTTTAGCTGTGCCAAGTGCTCCCTGATAGCTCTTTCATGAAGCTCTCTTTGGCAGCATGTGTTTTCTGCTTTGTAACTTCAAACGCTGAACGTGGGGCTCCTGCGCAGCCCTTACCCAGGGGTTCGGCTGCTCTGTGGCTCGGGGTGAGGATGAGGAGTGCTCCCATGGTGAAGGCAGGGAGCAGCACGGGGGGGCTGTGCAGGGAGCCCCTGGGAGCACCCCGTGTGGGGCCGGGGTCTGCACACCCGTGGGGCGGCTGCACGCACAGCACGTGTGCTGTATGGCTTATCCCGAGCGTGTATCGTAGCAATCCTGGCCTCTGATGTCACTGCTACCTGCTCGGCCTGTGCCATCAGAAATGCTGAACTCATTAACTTTGACAGATTTATGGGGTAAGCGTATGTCGTCGGTATTATGAGAAGCAGTTACATTCATCGGGAGATTTTATGATTCACCGTATCCGCTTATGTAAACCTTAACTTGGACGGCAAGAGTCTCTCTCGGGAGCACGTTGTCCCGCTGGCAGGGTCATCAGAGCTCGGTGGGGCAGTGGGCAGGGGCTGTGGGGGAGCAGGATGGCGGGGTTGGGAACCAACACAGAGCAGCAGGGGCCAGTGCGGTTCA